>NC_069507.1:213329559-213360495 GCF_027579735.1 Bombina bombina
TTAATCTGTGCAGCGAAATCACCAGGTAAATAAACCCCCCCAGGAGGTTAGTAAGAGGAACCGCAGGGCACTGCAGGTGAAGCTTGGCATGTTTGGTGGGGAAGGCTTAGACGTAGCTAGGACAGCACTATCCTGAGAGACGGAAGGCTCAGAGAGAGCTATTTTATCTTTAAATAATAAAGTCTTATTTCAACAAGGGGAACAAAATTGCACAGGAGGAAAAACTTTCCAATATACTTGGAAGCGCCTTTCACAGAAGAAATCAAGCACATCATGCTTCACCACCTTCTAAGGAGGCAAAGTTTGTAAAACTGAGGTATGAGTGAGGTGGGAGGTGTATTTATAGGCATTTGAGGTTTGGGAAACTTCCCCCCTTTTTGGTAATGTGACAAATATCTCCTCAGCTGTCAGGGACCTGTAGAAAAAAGAAAGAACAGAGTAACCAACCCTGGCTTTCTATAAAGGGGTAGCATTATTGTTAGTAGTACGGCGAGGTGGTCTTTGCTTAAAACTTCTAACTGCTAAAAGCCACCATTACTCTTATTAAAGAGATTGATATGGACACAGCATAACCCAAATCCTTGCTTGCAGGGAAAAGTACCCATAAAATGATTAAACATCTTCAGACACCATCTTCACACATCCTCCCTTGACAAAGGCAAAGATAATGACTGGGGGTTATGGGTAAGGAAGTGACACTTAACAGCTCTGATGGGGTGCTCTTTCCCTCCTCCTGCTGGCCAGGAGTGAATATCCCACTAGTAATTGGAATGATTTGTGGACTCTCCATGCCATAAAAAATAAAATAAAAGGGATTATCTATATTTTTAGGAAACAATATTTTTGATGTTGACTGTCTCTTTAATATAAAAGCATAGGTGTTTCTTGCAAGTGGATGTGAGCCAATACACCTTGTTTTGTGTGTGTGAATATAGTATAGAGGGTCTTTTGTCTTAGTTTTCTCCAGTGCTCCTAATACAGTTTTGTTAATGTTTAATGTTCACTATTTTAGAGTAAAGTTTGTCCAAAAAAAAAAAATGTATAAAAGTAAATATTTGTTTTCATACCTCCTGCGCAGACAGGAAATGAATGTGCAGTAGCTTCCGTTCACTGTCCACTAGTGGTAGGAACGTAACCGTAACATCATCGTCTGTATTTAGATTTGCACCAGCCCCACGATTGTCATAGCCATCATTCTCCATGGCCACCAGGGCCGAAAAGTGCCCCCTTGTATAGCCCAAGGCAATGGGACTTTTCCAGCAGAAGCTTTGCTCCCATAGCAGAGGTAAATACACTCCTGAGAATTTAAGCAAAGACGGTTACTCTAAGCTTCTCAAACATAACCTATAAACCTATACACGCGTAAGCAAACATTTCTCTTGCACAGTACTGAGAGAAGGGGAAGGGTGAGACCACGACCTGGGGACTGTAGTAGTAGTAGTAGAGGAGAATCTAAAAAAGGGGTTATCAAATGCTTTACAGCTGTTAAGACCCTCTGTTACCACAAATACTAATCAGTCTTCAACATGTTAAAAGGAAATGAATGCCAAAATAAAAAACTTTAATGGTTTATATACAGCAGAGTGTTTCTCAACTCCAGTCAAAGTACCCAGAACAGACCAGTTTTTCACGCGTTGTGAACTAGAGCACCGGTAAATAATCAGCTGATCAGTAACCATGGTTACTAACCAGCTCTTGCCCATCAGATGATTATTTCACCTGTGCACTAGTTAAGGGATCATGAAAATCTGTGTACTCCGTTGTGAGTACTGGAGTTGAGAAACACAGCTGAGCATATATTTTTAGAGAAACTTTTCAACTACATTACCAAATAGACTTTCTTTTCTTGGTATAATTTATTGAAAAGCGTATTTAAATATGCACAGGAGCAGCATAGGTGGAAATGGTGGCTGCACACATCTCATTGGTTTACTATGTGTGTGTATTGCTGCTCAGTGGCCGATTTCAACCATGTTTACCCCTTTTCTTAAAAAGGGACAGTAAAGACAAAATTAAACTTGATTAATGATTCAGCTAGAACATACAATTTTAAACAACTTTCCAGTTTACTCCCATTACCTAAATTTGCTATGTTCTCTTGATATACTTAGTTGAAAAGCATGCATAGGTAGGCTCAGGAGCAGCAATGCACTACTGGGCGCAAGTTGCTGATTGGTGGCAGCACATCTCTCGTCATTGGTTCATCTGATGTGTTCAGCTAGCTCCCAATAGTGCACTGCTGCTCCTTCAACAAAGGATAACAAGAAAATGCTACTAGAATACATTAAAAAGTTGTTTAAACTTGTATGTTCTATCTAAATCAGGACAGAAAAAACAAATTATAACTTACCAGATAATTTCCTTTCCTTCGATACAGGGAGAGTCCACAGCTGCATTCATTACTTGTGAGAATACAGAACCTGGCCACCAGGAGGAGGCAGACACACCCCAGTCAAAGGCTGAAATACCTCCCCCACCTCCCTCATCCCCCAGTCATTCTGCCGAGGGGACAAGGAACAGTAGAAGAAATACCAGGGTAAAAAAAGGTGCCAGAAGACAAATTTAAATTTAGAGCTGCCCACCGGAGAGCATGGGCGGGAGCTGTGGACTCTCCCTGTATCGAAGGAAAGGAAATTATCTGGTAAGTCATAATTTATGTTTTTCTTCTAAATACAGGGAGAGTCCACAGCTGCATTCATTACTTGTGGGAAAATTATACCCAAGCTACAGGACGACACTGAATGCTAACGGGAGGGTACAAATAAGAGGTGGCCCAACCTGAGGGCACCACAACCTGCAAGAAAACCAAACTCCCGAAGGCTTCCTTGATAGAAGCAAAAAAAAAAAAAAAAAAAAAAAAAAAAAAAAAACACGAGCCATAGACCTCTGAGGAGGCTCGTGTCCCGCTGTCTCCTAAAGCCAGCGAAAAAAAACTCCTCCACTAACGAGGAAGATAATGAGCTTCCAAAACCTTGCACCCCCCTGATGTAAACAACAAAGTAAAAACGGACTACTCTGATGAAGTTTGACAGAACCTCAAAGAAGACTCCCCCAAAAAAGGAAGAACCTCTTCCCATTTGGACAATGATATGACCATCTGAGGAAGAAAAACTCGGATAGTCCTAATTAAGGGAAGTTAACAAACAAGAAGAGCGTGCTGCAAATGCAACACAGGAACCTATGACACATAGAAAAACAATCTACAGACGAAATAGGTCCTTGAATAAGATTCAAAGACCACCTCCAGAACAGGTACAATGAAACCCGATGTAACTCCTGAAGGGAGAACCAACCCCAAATGGAGCAAGGAATGCCCTAGTCCTCACAACTTATACCTGGAAGATCAATCAATCAATCTCTAGAACTGGAGCACAACCGGATAGCAAAAACTGCCTGCGAAAGAGCATACCAGAGAAAAGAACCACAGATGGAAACCATCTGAAAACTCTGCATGCCAGACAGCTAAGTCAACTGACAGGCTATCCTGGTAGGCTACCCCTTCGGACAAGAACTAGCTAGACAAGCCCTTCACCCGCTCATTCTAGAGGGGAAGAAGAGAACTCCAGGATCCAGAAGAGAGACTGGACAAGCTAGCTTTCCCGACAAAAGGAGAGGGAGTCCTCCATGCCTAAATTAGGAGATGAGGATCCACAAACGAGCTGAAGGAAAGGACTGAACCCTTCAGAAAAAAAACTTCTTTCAACTAGGACCCAGCAATCCCTCGCAAATCACCCCGGAAGAAAAGATCCCAGACACAAAGACTCTGACCCAGTAGATCCCTGCAACAAGGGAACTCTCAAGACAACGAGCCTCTAACCCCTGATTACGAACCCACGGACAAAAATGGAGCAACCGTCTCAGACGCCCATTCCAGATAGGATCGAGCCATCCTCGAAAAGAGAGTGACATGGACGAAAAGGGGAAGGTTAAAATAGACCTCCTCAAAAGGAAGAAAACTGCCACAGCAGAATTTAAACTCCAAGCCGACAGCTTGCTTGGCCTGGAAATAATCCCCTCTGCCCCTTAGTTCTGCGGACCTCAACTGAGAACTCAATCTGCAGTCTCAGACACACATTTGAAAACCTCTGGATCGATAGGTCAAACGAATGATCGTAAGGAACATCCATTCCGGAAAAGCACGCTCAGAGAATGGATTGCTGTCAAGAGCCGTAGTTGGCCTTCACCCACCATCAAATTCGAGACCCTCCCGACTACGCAGGAGGAACTCACTAGTTTAGAAATAATCCACTCCCCAAGAGGTCCCAACTGGCATGTATCTAGAAAACCAGACCGAGCCAAATGGTCGACTGAAAGAGACCCCCAAGGATGACTGGAAGGAAAATCCTGATTTACATACCCCAGAAACCACTCTCTCCCTGCTGACAGGAAAGAGACCAGACAACACTGTTCTGGGGAACTAGGAGAAAAGTCCCGAAGACCTGGCCTGGGCTTAATTTACACAGCGCCAACTAGGGCCTGAAGATGAATTAGAGGGCAGAACCCGATGAAGTGATGTAATTTCAAAGCTCTAAAGCAAAGAGCCTCTCTGTCTGAAAGGCCAAACAGCATCCAAAGGATACAACCTGGGGACAACCCCAGAACTCCGATCTAGGTCCACCTCTGAGTTTGGTACCGGTAGGAAGCAAATTCCAAAAGCTCTTATAGAAGACGCTGGAAAAACCAGAATGCCAAGACTTGGGAACCGCCGTAACACCTAGAATAGGCTACTGTTACATTAAACCCCAGATCCCAAAACTGAGGTACGAAGCGAGTTACCGGAAGAAAAAAACGGTCCCTAAGAACCGGGTCTGCTAAACAAGCATGATATTAAATGAATATCCAGCGACAGCCGCCAGATTCTAATCATCCACCTTCTAGTTCCATAGAGGAAACTACCAGACTACACTGGACCACTTTGGACAGGAAAGATAACCTTCTTAAATCCAGGTAGAGACAACCGTGTATTCTCTCAGAATAGAGAGAGATCAAGAAAACTCTGCTTAAAGATCGGACCCAGACCAACAAGAAAACCCCTCCCCTAATTGGGCCGTTCACCCACAATGTATGACACTGCAAAGAGTACTGGGACAATACTCCCAAAGTCTCCTAGTCCAGAAAAAAAACGGAATGAAAAGCTCAACTCCAGCCTCTAGGACCCCCGGACCATATGATCCATTATCAAGTGCCCATCCAGAAGAACCAATGACAGGTCCTGCCTGTCCTTCGGTATAGAAGGGCCCCCTTTGCCCAGACCAGAATAATTAGAAAAGGCTTCTTTTCTATATTAGAAAGAAATAACAGACTGAACTATTACCCAAAACAGGTCCTGCCCGTCATCAAGGGTACGACATGTCTGATGACGAACAAAAAAAAAAACAAGTTCCAGCAGTGCTAGGATCTGAAAATAAACAAATATAAAACAAGCTCTGAGGCTTAAACTTTCATATCTATAAAATCGAGTGAACATCACCCCGACCAGAGATCTAGAAGCTTACATCGGAAGACATCCATCTCGACCATCAAGTCGATATGACCAGAACAATCCAAGAGACAAAACTCCAAAAAAAGAGTTTACGCAAGAACCTTGAGCTCCTAAACAAAAGCTATCCGAGAAGGATTAGAAAAGAAAATTGTTAAACACACCAAAAATAATTAAAAAGGGTGTGCAACGAACATGTCCTGTCTGTGTAGAACACAAACCCCCCATGAAGCTCAGGACTGGGATTCTATAACTATATACATAGAGACAAAGGAGAGGATCCAACCCTCTCATGTAATCAAGATCGTTATCGAATATAGAGGACTGAGATCCACCTGACGGATCAGGACTGGGAACCTCTAACCGCCAAAATCTCTCAGGAGTAAACGTAGGCGTAAATCCTCCTCAGTCGGAGGAATCAATTCAGGCGATTCCGACCCCGGAGGTCCTACCTCTGAAGCCTCAGATGGAACCACACCTCCTGATTACAGATCTGGGACAGTCATTTTACACAACAGCCCATGTGTAGGAGAGCATGGATTAACCCTTTGCTTTGTAGGCGGAAGGGGCAAACTCGCTTAAGCCATAGAGATGGCCATGCAAAAACGCACAGTAACCTCCGGTGGAAAAAAAGTCTACCTTAGACGAAGGAGTAATGGTACTTAGGGGAACTGCATGTGTAGGATAAGAATCTAGGGTACGCACCTCACGGAATGAGGAATCCTCAGAGGTAGATGGCTCAGTGGAAGAGAACACCCTATTGCAGCAGACGGAACATAATTGAGCAGGCTGGTCTACCCGGTCCTCCTCACCACATACGCAGGTATCAAAATCTGTATCAGAGGAATCCTCTAGAATATCAGATACCTCCATAATTTCGATTAAGTTTTAGATAAAAAGGCAAACTGGCACCTACACACCCAATGGCTGGGGCACTCACCACCTCTTATGACCCAGACAGGTAGAGGAATTAGCCCTTCTCCGCAGCCACTCAGTCAGGAAACAGAAATGGAAAACAAGACATGACTACTCCCAGTCACATGGTAACCTGTATGTTCCGTATTAGCCAAAGAGTCTAAAATGTGTCCTTACACATACGCAGTTAAAATCACATAAACATGATTAAAAGGACCCCATTGTTCATCAATCCCCCTCAGGAGATATTAACCCTTGATTATATAAAGATAAAGGAGTCCCACTGAGACCCTATCTTCTATCGTTAACGTGTGTATAAAATGAAGCGATCTTACCGGAACACTGTTCTTCAAGTTTGACAGATAGCAGCAGCGCCTCTGACATGAACTTGAGTGAAGAAAGCAAGCAGTGAAACTTGTCAACGCTGATTGCTTATAGGAGCTGTTAATCTGAGTCTGGATGGATTCGCAGAAAGACTCTCCCTGCATTTCCAGACTCTAACCTTCATTAATGCTCTCACTGAGAGGCTGACAAGACTACTTAAAACCCTAGTTCCATCCCGAAGGGCAGGTACCCCTCATAAGGAACTACTCCTAAAAAACTTCCGTCACTTCTCTGTCAACCAAAGATTGATTGGGGGATGAGGGAGGTGTGGGAGGTATTTGAGCCTTTGGCTGGGTGTCTTTGCCTCCTCCTGGTGGCCAGGTTCTGTATTCCCACAAGTAATGAATGCAGCTGTGGACTCTCCCTGCATTTAGAAGGAAACAGAGCTTTATGCCCCTTTAACAATGCATTGTATACATCTAATCTGAATGTTGTGCTGGGCCTGAATTTAATAAAACCATAGATGTATCACATTGTCGTGAAATCTATTTAAAAGGGAATTACACAATTGATTTAAATTTGTTTTTGTATTTTAATGAACGGCATGCCGATCATGACTCTCTATTATGCAGCAAACCAGTAATAAAATTATAAAAGAAAAAACCCACTCATTCATAGAAACAAAGGGAATGATTATATTTTTGAAAGACCAGCATTAATGCTCTTCCTCTACCCTATATCTTTGTTTAATGCAAGATGGCATCACAATCTACACTAACCTTTCCAATACCAGTTCCTCTCCTCCATTACTATCCGCCATCAACCCCCTTAGCATGTAAGCCAAACTGTTTGCAGATCACCTTTATAAGAGCTGACTGTAATAGTGCGACTCTCTGCCCTCTATCCATTTTATCCCTATAAATGTTACAATGGAAAAAGGAGCCAGACTGCACCACAGAGTAAAAATAAAAATGGAAATTCCTTTATTACAGCAAGACAGCAAAACACTGACAGACAGACATGGAGGCTGCAAACAGTCTGACGCATTTCGCGTCCCCTAGTGGTGCTTAATCAGACACTACACAGGTAGGCTACTAGTCCCCTTAAATAGAACATGTATACACCTGATATTAATAAGCAGCAAATGTGAATACATTTAAAAACAAAGACATATCAACACAGCATAAATTTATACATTTTACATATCCCTCCTCCTCCTCTATGATGCTTAATACAAGAAGAAATTACATGCAATTCCTGTGATTATAAAGTTACAAATTAACAAGATTTACAAAGTTTACCCTGAGTTTATAGCCACAGTATACACATCAATTTATATAAGGCTGGCAACCCTAAACGAAACAGCCGATGTCCCATTCAGGCCAAAAGGCGATCTGGTCCTCAATTTGAAGATCCAATATAACTCCTTTTTATCTTTGATTTTATATTACCTCCTCTTAGTGGAACCTTTGCTATATCAATTGCCTTAATGGCAAAATTTCCTATATGCGTAAAATGAACATTATTGAAATGCCTTGCCACTGTAGAATCAACATTATAGTTTTTCACATCATTAAAAAGTAAATTTATGCTTACCTGATAAATGTATTTCTTTTACGATAGGACAAGTCCACGGATTTCATCCTTACTTATGGGAATATCGCCTCCTGGTCAGCAGGAGGCAAAGAGCACCACAGCAGAGCTGTATATATAGCTCCTCCCTTCCCTCCCCCTCCAGTCATTTGACCGAAGTTAGGAAGAGAAAGGAAAAGCCAAGATGCAGAGGTGACTGAAGTTTAACAAAAATAAAGACCTGTCTTAGAAAATGACAGGGTGGGCCGTGGACTCGTAATATCGTAAAAGAAATACATTTATCAGGTAAGCATACATTTCCTTTTCTTTTACAAGATATGACGAGTCCACAGATTTCATCCTTACTTATGGGATACAATACCAAAGCTATAGGACATGGATGAAAGGGAGGGACAAGAAAGGAACCTAAACGGAAGGCACCACTGCTTGAAGAACCTCTCCCCCAAAAATAGCCTCGGACGAGGCAAAAATATCAAATTTGGAAAAAGTGTGAAGAGACGACCAATTTGCAGCCTTGCAAATCTGTTCAACAGAAGCATCATTTTTAAATGCCCATGAGGAAGCCAGAGCCCTAGTGGAATGAGGCGTAATATGTTCTGGAGGCTGCTGTCCAGCAGTCTCATATGCAACACAGATGATACTCTTCAGCCAAAAATAAAGAGGTAGACATAGCTTTCTGACCCCTATGTTTCCCAGAAAAAACAACAAACAAGGAAGATGTTTGACGAAAATCCTTAGGTCGCCTGCAAGTAGAACTTCAAGGCACGGAATACGTCCAAATTATGCAACAGACGCTCCTTCTTAGAAGAAGGTTAGGACACAAGGAAGAAACACCAATTTTCTGATTAATATTTCTGTTAGAAACAACCTTAGGAAGAATCCCAGGTTTGGTACGCAACACTACCTTATCGGAATGAAATATAAGATAAGGAGAATCACATTGTAATGCAAAAAGCTCAGAAACTGTGCGAGCAGAGAAAATAGCAACCAAAAATAAAAAGAGAATGACTGGAGGGGGAGGGAAGGGAGGAGCTATATATACAGCTCTGCTGTAGTGCTCTTTGCCTCCTCCTGCTGACCAGGAGGCGATATTCCCATAAGTAAGCATGAAATCCGTGGACTCGTCATATCTTGTAAAAGAAATGTTCCCTTGCACGGACGTGTAAGGTCTAGTTGTTTTACCAACATATTGGCAGTGGCAAAATTTGCATTGCAATAAATAAACCACGAAAGTGATCTTGCAATTCGCATAAAAATGTATATTGTATACCTGCTGATCAACTCAGGACTTGGAAATCTTTGGCTACATCAATCATATCACACAAGGCAATTTTGACCACAACATTTGTAATTACCCTTAGCCCTCAGTCAGATACTATCAGACCCTGTTCTTTTGACCATACTGGGTGAAAGTTTTTTTGCTAAGGTCACAGGTTTCTTAGATACGAACCTGCAGGAATCAATACACTGTTTAAGAATATTATCACCTGTCAAAAAAGGTAAATTTCTCCTCAAAATTCTGACTATGTCAGGGAATTGTTTGGTGTATTCAGTGGTGAACAATATGTCTCCCTGCAATATCCCTTCACCTTTCTTTGGGGCGTTAAGTCATATTTCTATGAAGTAATTTAATTTCTTACTTTCTGTAGTTCGCTTGCCCTTCTAGCTTCTAGCCTAGTACACAAATCATTAGATTGCTGAAAATATATAGCATCATCCTTAGTGTTTCTCCTAAGTCAGATGAATTGTCTCCACATCACCCTCTACAGTGATATCCAGAAAATCCTTATAAATGTTGCCTTGTTTATAGTGCTGTGGAGTCTGTTGGCGCTCTACAAATAACTGATAATAAATCATAATGCAGTCAATTGTGTAACCGGAACTGATTTTTACCTTGAAAACGAGTGTAACCCAAAGTCTCCCCACGGAAGCTCTTGTAATATTTAACTCCATACACAATGATTGGTCTTCTAAGAATATGTGCAAGGACAAAGATGTGCGTTTGCTCCAAGCTTGCCCCAGGCTGTGAAAACAAAACATAACATTAAAAAAAGGTGTGCAAGTACCTATGAAACAATCAAAAAATGTGTTGTGAATATGAATAAAAGGGACAGTAAAGTTCCAATTAAACTGTCACGACTTGTATAGAACATGAACAAAAACTTTATATGCACATTTTCTGTGGCTCCAGAAAACAAACTACTACTCATTTGATATTCAGAATAAGAGGTTTTAAATGGTCTTGTTTTTATGCATTTGTGGATATACAATTCTACTGTATTTAATGGACCTTAAAAAAAATAGTTGCAGAGAAAAGATCTCCTCAGTGCCCAGTGTCTTTGGCCAAATAAAGATTTTCAGTATTCTCTGGCAGCAATTTTATTGTTCTACGTTCCCAATTGAAGGGGCAGGAAACCTCAAAATCGCTTTCATGATTTGGATAGAACATACAAAATTAAAACTTTCCAGTTTACTTCTATTAACACAATTGCATCACTCTCTTGTTATGCTTTGCTGAAGAAACAGCATTACACTCCTGGCAGCTAGCTGAACTTATCTAGTTAGCCAATCACAAGAGACAAATGTATGTAGGCACCGATCAGCAGCTAGCTCCCACTAGGGTAGGATATGTGCGTATTTATTTTGAACAAGGGATACTAAGAGAACAAAGCATATTTTAAAATAGAAGTGAATTTGAAAGCGTCTTAAAATTGCATCTGAAAAAGGTAAGTTTCATTTTGACTTTCCTATCCCTTTAAATTTATATATAAAACAAAAATTGAAGTTCCATTTTTTATAGCAGAAACTCTTCCCACCCATCTGTTCTTCAAGTCAGACGACAAACATAAGAATGAATTGTTACCGACTGATCATCTTGTTTACAGTGACAGCACAATAATGTAGACTATTATGCTAATTGGGCATTAACCTCTTCGCTACCGGGAACTTCAGAGAAAAACTTGCCCAACATACCAGAGAGTTTAGCATTTTTTCCATCACTCCATTTAAACAGAATTTTTTAATTTACCTATCAAAATTATATATTATATATATTATTTAGCAGGCAACCCAAGGTATTGATCTAGGTCCATTTTGGTATATTTTATGCCACCATTTCATCACCAAAAGCAATCATATTATAAAAAAAAAGTAAAATTTTTTTTTTTTTTTTACAAAACTTAGGGGGTTTCTCAAATTATTTATAAACCGCTTGTGGAGTCACAACACAAATTGTTGTAAAAGCTTCTATGGGATCTCCTTTGTTTAAAAATAGCAGACATGCATGGCTTTGTCATTGCTTTTTTGTAATTAGAAGACCACTAATTGCAGCTGCACACCACAATTCTAATATTCCAGGCAGTGAAGGGGTTAATCAGGTGGTTTAAGATTAATTTTAACTGTAGTGATTAGCCAAACTGATAACTCCCAACCCCTGATCCTTTTCAAACAGCTCTATAAACAGCTGCCTTGCAGTACCCAGGAGATAGAGATATAGATATATATATAAAAACATAATTTATGCTTACCTGATAAATTCCTTTCTCCTGTAGTGTGAATCAGTCCACGGGTCATCATTACTTCTGGGATATTGCTCCTCCCCAACAGGAAGTGCAAGAGGATTCACCCAGCAGAGCTGCCATATAGCTCCTCCCCTCTACGTCACCTCCAGTCATTCGACCAAGGACCAACGAGAAAGGAGAAGCCAAAGGGTTTGTAGTGGTGACTGGAGTATAATTTAAAAAATATTTACCTGCCGTAAAAAACAGGGCGGGCCGTGGACTGATCACACAACAGGAGAAAGGAATTTATCAGGTAAGCATAAATTATGTTTTCTGCGGTTAAGTGTGGTCAGTCCACGGGTCATCATTACTTCTGGGATACCAATACCAAAGCAAAAGTACACGGATGACGGGAGGGACAGGCAGGCTCTTTATACAGAAGGAACCACTGCCTGAAGAACCTTTCTCCCAAAAATAGCCTCCGAAGAAGCAAAAGTGTCAAATTTGTAAAATTTGGAAAAAGTATGAAGCGAAGACCAAGTTGCAGCCTTGCAAATCTGTTCAACAGAGGCCTCATTCTTAAAGGCCCCAAGTGGAAGCCACAGCTCTAGTGGAATGAGCTGTAATTCTTTCAGGAGGCTGCTGTCCAGCAGTCTCATAAGCTAAACGTATTATGCTACGAAGCCAAAAGGAGAGAGAGGTAGCAGAAGCTTTTTGACCTCTCCTCTGACCAGAGTAAACGACAAACAGGGAAGACGTTTGTCGAAAATCTTTAGTTGCCTGTAAATAAAATTTTAGGGCACGAACTACATCCAGATTGTGCAGAAGTCGTTCCTTCCTTGAAGAAGGATTTGGACACAAGGATGGAACAACAATCTCTTGATTGATATTCCTGTTAGTGACTACCTTAGGTAAGAACCCAGGTTTAGTACGCAGAACTACCTTATCCGAGTGAAAAAATCAAATAAGGAGAATCACAATGTAAGGCTGATAACTCAGAGACTCTTCGAGCCGAGGAAATAGCCATTAAAAATAGAACTTTCCAAGATAACAACTTTATATCAATGGAATGAAGGGGTTCAAACGGAACGCCCTGTAAAACGTTAAGAACAAGGTTTAAACTCCATGGCGGAGCAACAGTTTTAAAACACAGGCTTAATCCTGGCCAAAGCCTGACAAAAAGCCTGAACGTCTGGAACTTCTGACAGACGTTTGTGCAACAGAATGGACAGAGCTGAGATCTGTCCCTTTAAGGAACTAGCGGATAAACCCTTTTCTAAACCTTCTTGTAGAAAAGACAATATCCTAGGAATCCTAACCTTACTCCAAGAGTAACCTTTGGATTCACACCAATATAGGTATTTACGCCATATTTTATGGTAAAATCTTTCTGGTAACAGGCTTCCTAGCCTGTATTAAGGTATCAATAACTGACTCAGAAAAACCACGTTTTGATAAAATCAAGCGTTCAATTTCCAAGCAGTCAGCTTCAGAGAAGTTAGATTTTGATGTTTGAAAGGACCCCTGTATCAGAAGGTCCTGTTTCAGAGGTAGAGACCAAGGTGGACAGGATGACATGTCCACCAGATCTGCATACCAAGTCCTGCGTGGCCATGCAGGCGCTATTAGAATCACTGATGCTCTCTCCTGTTTGATTCTGGCAATCAATCGAGGAGGCATCGGGAAGGGTGGAAACACATAAGCCATCCTGAAGGTCCAAGGTGCTGTCAAGGCATCTATCAGGACCGCTCCCGGATCCCTGGATCTGGACCCGTAACGAGGAAGCTTGGCGTTCTGTCGAGACGCCATGAGATCTATCTCTGGTTTGCCCCAATGACGAAGTATTTGGGCAAAGACCTCCGGATGAAGTTCCCACTCCCCCGGATGAAAAGTCTGACGACTTAAAAAAATCCGCCTCCCAGTTCTCCACTCCCGGGATGTGGATTGCTGACAGGTGGGCAAGAGTGAGAGACTGCCCAGCGAATTATCTTTGATACTTCCATCATTGCTAGGGAGCTTCTTGTCCCTCCCTGATGGTTGATGTAGGCTACAGTCGTGATGTTGTCCGACTGAAACTGATGAACCCCCGAGTTGTCAACTGGGGCCAAGCCAGAAGGGCATTGAGAACTGCTCTCAATTCCAGAATGTTTATTGGTAGGAGACTCTCCTCCTGATTCCATTGTCCATGAGCCATCAGAGAATTCCAGACGGCGCACCAACCTAGTAGGCTGGCGTCTGTTGTTACAATTGTCCAGTCTGGCCTGCTGAATGGCATCCCCCTGGACAGATGTGGCCGAGAAAGCCACCATAGAAGAGAATTTCTGGTCTCTTGATCCAGATTCAGAGAAGGGGACAAGTCTGAGTAATCCCCATTCCACTGACTTAGCATGCACAATTGCAGCGGTCTGAGGTGTAGGCGTGCAAAGGGTACTATGTCCATTGCCGCTACCATTAAGCCGATTACCTCCATGCATTGAGCCACTGACGGGTGTTGAATGGAATGAAGGACACGGCATGCACTTTGAAGTTTTGTTAACCTGTCTTCTGTCAGGTAAATTTTCATTTCTACAGAATCTATAAGAGTCCCCAGGAAGGGAACTCTTGTGAGTGGAAAGAGAGAACTCTTCTTTTCGTTCACTTTCCATCCATGCGACCTTAGAAATGCCAGTACTAACTCTGTATGAGACTTGGCAGTTTGAAAGCTTGAAGCTTGTATCAGAATGTCATCTAGGTACGGAGCTACCGAAATTCCTCGCGGTCTTAGTACCGCCAGAAGAGCACCCAGAACCTTTGTGAAGATTCTTGGAGCCGTAGCCAATCCGAATGGAAGAGCTACAAACTGGTAATGCCTGTCTAGAAAGGCAAACCTTAGATACCGGTAATGATCTTTGTGGATTGGTATGTGAAGGTAAGCATCTTTTAAATCCACTGTGGTCATGTACTGACCCTTTTGGATCATGGGTAAAATTGTCCGAATAGTCTCCATTTTGAACGATGGAACTCTTAGGAATTTGTTTAGGATCTTTAAATCCAGGATTGGCCTGAAAGTTCCCTCTTTTTTGGGAACCACAAACAGATTTGAGTAAAACCCTTGTCCCTGTTCCGACCGTGGAACTGGATGGATTACTCCCATTAATAAAAGCTCTTGTACGCAGCGTAGAAACGCCTCTTTCTTTATTTGGTTTGTTGACAACCTTGACAGATGAAATCTCTCTCTTGGGGGAGAGTATTTGAAGTCCAGAAGGTATCCCTGAGATATTATCTCTAGCGCCCAGGGATCCTGGACATCTCTTGCCCAAGCCTGGGCGAAGAGAGAAAGTCTGCCCCCCACTAGATCCGTTCCCGGATCGGGGGGCCCTCAATTCATGCTGTTTTAGGGGCAGCAGCAGGTTTCCTGGCCTGCTTGCCCTTGTTCCAGGACTGGTTAGGTCTCCAGCCTTGTCTGTAGCGAGCAACAGATCCTTCTTGTTTTGGAGCAGAGGAAGTTGATTGCTGCTCCTGCTTTGAAATTCCGAAAGGAACGAAAATTAGATTGTCTAGCCTTAGGTTTGGCTCTGTCTTGAGGCAGGGCATGGCCTTTACCTCCTGTAATGTCAGCGATAATTTCTTTCAATCCGGGCCCGAATAAGGTCTGCCCTTTGAAAGGTATATTAAGTCATTTAGACTTAGAAGTAACGTCAGCTGACCAGGATTTTAGCCACCAGTGCTCTGCGCGCCTGAATGGCGAATCCGGAATCTTAGCCGTAAGCTTAGTTAAATGTACTACGGCATCTGAAATAAATGAGTTAGCTAACTTAAGAGCTTTAAGCTTGTGTGTAATCTCATCTAATGGAGCTGATTCAAGTGTCTCTTCCAGAGACTCAAACCAAAATGCTGCTGCAGCCGTGACAGGCGCAATGCATGCAAGGGGTTTGCAATATAAAACCTTGTTGAACAAACATTTTCTTAGGTAAACCTCTAACTTTTTATCCATTGGATCTGAAAAGGCACAGCTATCCTCAACCGGGGATAGTGGTACGCTTAGCTAAAGTAGAAACGGCTCCCTCCACCTTAGGGCCGTTTGCCATAAGTCCCGTGTGGTTGGTGTCTATTGGAAACATCTTTCTAAATATCGGAGGGGGGTGAGAACGGCACACCGGTCTATCCCCACTCCTTTAGTAACAATTTACAGTAAGTCTCTTAAGGTATAGGAGAAAAACGTCAAGTACTCCGACGGTACCGCAAATATTTATCCACCATACACATCTTTCTCCTGGTATATTGCCCAACCTGTGTTACAACAATTCAGAGCCGCTAACACCTCCCCTAGTAATACACAGAGGGTTTTCAGCTTTACTAATTTAAAATTTGAAATATCTGAATCCAATCTGTTTGGATCAGAACCGTCAGCCGCAGAATGAAGCTCTCCGTCCTCATGGTTCTGCAAGTTGTGACCGCAGTATCTGACATGGCCCTAACATTATCAGCGCACTCTCGTTCTCATCCCAGAGTGATCACGCTTACCTCTTAGTTCTGGTAATTTTAGCCAAAACTTCAGGTCCATAACAGTAGCAATATCCTGTAATGTGATTTGTAATGGCCGCCAGATGTACTCGGCGCCACCAATATCACGCACCTCCCGAGCGGAGATGCAGGTACTGACACGTGAGGCGAGAGTTAGTCGGCATAACTCTCCCCTCGTTGTTTGGTGAAATGTGTTCAATTTGTAAGATTGACTCTTATTTAAAGTAGCATCAATGCAGTTAGTACATAAATTTCTATTGGGCTCCACTTTGGCATTAGCACATATAGCACAGATGTCTTCCTCCTGAATCAGACATGTTTAACACACTAGCAAATAAACTAGCAAACTTGATATACTTTTCAAGTAATTTATTATAATAAGAAAACGTACTGTGCCTATAAGAAGCACAGAAAGAGTTATGACAGTTGAAAGTTAATAAACTGAAAGGGTTATAGCAATCAAATCTTTGTAAAAAAACACAATTTTAGCAAAGGCTTGTTCCCATTAGCAAAGGATAAAACTAACCCTGATAGAAAAAAAAAGTTACAGAAATAAACGTTTTTCATCACAGTCAACTACAATCTCACAGCTCTGCTGTGAGTGATTACCCTCCCTCAAAAAAAGTTTTGAAGACCCCCTGAGTTCTGTAGAGATGAAACCGGATCATGCAGGAAGTACAGTGAGCTTCTGACTGAATTTTTTGATGCGTAGCAAAAGCGCCAAAAACGGCCCCCTCCCCTCACACACAAACAGTGAGAGAGATCAGTAAACGTCATAAATTAAATAAAACAACTGCCAAGTGGAAAAACATAGTGCCCAAAATATTTTATTCACCCAGTACCTCAGAAATGAAACTATTTTACATGCCAGCAAAAAACGTTTAATATAAATTAAAGTGTTATTAAAAAGCCTGTTGCTAGTCCAGCAAATTTAGGCTACAGTCTTATGCACACAGTATAATTCCAGTGAAGTGCCATTCCCCAGAATACTGAAGTGTAAAATATACATACATGACAGCCTGATACCAGTTGCTGCTACTGCATTTAAGGCTGAGTTTACATTATATCGGTATGGCAGAATTTTCTCATCAATTCCATTGTCAGAAAATAATAAGCTGCTACATACCTCTTTGCAGATTAATCTGCCCGCTGTCCCCTGATCTGAAGTTTACCTCTCCTCAGATGGCCGAGAAACAGCAATATGATCTTAACTACGCCGGCTAAAATCATAGTAAAAACTCAGGTAGATTCTTCTTCAAATTCTACCAGAGAAGGAATAACACACTCCGGTGCTATTATAAAATAACAAACTTTTGATTGAAGGTATAAAACTAAGTATAATCACCATAGTCCTCTCACACATCCTATCTAGTCGTTGGGTGCAAGAGAATGACTGGAGGTGACGTAGAGGGGAGGAGCTATATGGCAGCTCTGCTGGGTGAAATCCTCTTGCACTTCTGTTGGGGAGGAGCAATATCCCAGCAGTAATGATGACCCGTGGACTGATCACACTTAACAGGAGAAATATTATATTATATATATTTCCTATGACATGGAGAGTCTACATAGTCATTCCTATTACTAGTGGCATATTCAACTCCTGGCCAGCAGGAGGCAAAGAGCACCTCCGCAAAGCTGGTTAAGTGTAACTTCCCTTACCCAACACCCCCCAGTCATTCTCTATGCTCTCTGTCAACGGAGGATGTGCGAAGTTTGGCATCTGAAGAAAATGTAATATCCTTTTATGGGTTACTTTTCCCTGTAAGCAAGGATTGTTGTCCTAGCTGTGGCTATGTCGATCTCTTTAGTAAGAGTAGTGTGGCTTTTAGCAGTTAAAAGGTGGCAAGGTTGTATTTGCTTTACTTTTAACACTTTGCTACTCTTTTTTGTAGAAAGCCAGAGTTAGTTACTCTCGCTCTTTCTTTTCCTACAGGTCCATGACAGGGAGTGAAGTACCTGAAGGAGCAGCAATCTGTCCTGCAGCTGGATCTAAGGTAAAGTCCCTTTGCCTTCTATGTATTGAAGGACAGCAGTACTTAACAGGTTAATCCTCATATGGATCTTTGCTGGGACATAGTAATCCTTCTTAGTTAAGGATTCTATTGTCGGACAGATTTTTGACACTATGTGGTTGGAAATAAAATAAGATTTTTTTTTATCACACAGTGTGAGAGATTTACTGTTCTCTAAGACTACATTGTGGCTGAGCAGTTATATAATCAGGGATTTGCCACTTCCATGACCGGGCGTATTTCTATACGGACCCAGGTTTTATAGTATGTGGGGACTGGCTCTAAAATGGTGAAATGTTCCACTTTATTTCCCTGCACTGTCTATTTGCTTCAAATACGGCTTTATATAGAGCCCAGTATGTATTGGTATTTGTATTAATTTCCCTCGTTTTTACCAACTGTTGAGGGACTGGACCGTTTATGGCGCAGATAGAGTCTTAATACTTAGAAGTATTTTCCTGCGCCTTGCCTTTTTGTTGAGTTAAATGCCATGGGCTTATTTTGTCTTGGAGCCTCTCATTTTATTTCCACCCCCTAGCAGTTTGCGATCGCGCTAGTTGTGCCGTTTTCTCATACTGTGCTGTACCTGGTCAGACTTGCTTTGAGGGTCCTGTTTGTTGGTGGGTGCGCAGTTTTGTTCCACCATTGTGGGCGGGTACATTTTAGCCGTTATGATAGTTTAGAGAGATGCACTCAGCATCCATTATCAAGGGATCTCTTTCATAGAGATTGTCAGGGAGGATCTGCAGGCTGCCGATATTTGTCACCACCCTTTTTTTAGCAAAGGGTATCTAAAAGCTGGCTGTGACTCAACACATAAGACGGTAACTCAGTGTAATGAATTAAATACCCAGTATATTAAGTTCTCTTTATGCACGCACCGCGCCAGGGAGTATTAGGCACGCACCGCGCCAGGGAGTATTAGGCATGCACCGCGTAAGGGAGTATTATGTATACACCGTATACACCGTGTAAGGAGTATTATGTATACACCGTGTAAGGAGTATTATGTATACACCGTGTAAGGAGTATTATGTATACACCATGTAAGGAGTATTATGTATACACCGTGTAAGGAGTATTATGTATACACCGTGTAAGGAGTATTATGTATACACCGTGTAAGGAGTATTATGTATACACCGTGTAAGGAGTATTAATGATTTTTATGTTCATTCAGGCTGTCTTTCCTACTAAATTGAGGTTTCTCCTTAAGGTGGTGTTGAATCGAAACAAATTAGGATATTGTTGTTGCTTCTTTTTTCCCTAATCCTTTTCCTAAGGAACGTCTTTTGCATAACTTGGATGTTGTGTGTACTCTAAACTTTTTCTTTCTAGCTACTAAAGATTTTCAGCAATCTTCTGCCCCGGTTTGTTGTTTTCTCTGGAAAGCATAAGGGTCAAGTGGCCACTTCTCTCTTTTCCTCTGGTTAAGTATGATTTGTTTTGCTAATAAGACTGCTCAACAGCAGCCTCCTGAGGGAATTACGGCTCATTCCTCTAGAGCTGTCTCCTCATCTTGGATTTTCCAAAATGAAGCTTCTGTGGAACAGATTTGCAAGGCAGCAACATGGTTCTCTTTGCATTACTTTTCAACTTCTACAAATTTGTTACTTTTGCCTTGGCTGAGGCCTCTTTTGGGAGAAAGGTTCTTCAAGCGGTGGTGCCTTCTGTTTTTTGGTCCTCCTGCCTTGTTCATTCCGTGTACTATGGCTTGTGAATTGGTTCCCACTAGTAATTGGAATGATGTTGTGGACTCTTCATGTCATAGAAAAGAAAACAACCCCGTCCTCTTTTTTAAATTATAATTCGGCAGTTTTTTGGAGTAAACCTCAGGCACCTTTTTTACCCTTATGTTTCTTTTTCCATTTCCCTTCGGCTGAATGACTGGGGATTAAGGGTAAGGGAAGTTAGACTTAACAGCTTTGCTGAGGTGCTCTTTGCCTCCTCCTGCTGGCCAGGAGTTGAATATCCCACTAGTAATTGGAATGACGTTGTGGACTCTCCTTATCCGGAAAGAAATAGATCAGGTAAGCATACATTTTGTATGTTTACCTTGGTTGGTTGTTACTTGACTGCCTGTGTGTCTTAAAGCTGCGATATAGATCTACGTTATACTGCACGATGGCCTATGTACTGCATTATGTAGATCTACGTTGGGGGAACTTTAAACACTGAGATTCTAACATGTTTTGTTATGCATAGTAAAATATCACAATATATAAACTTGCCTTACCCCATTTTCTTAAAACTTAAAGGGACACTGAACCCAATTTTTTTCTTTCGTGATTTAGATAGAGCATGCAATTTTAAGCAACCTTCTAATTTACTCCTATTATCACTTTTTATTCGTTCTCTTGCTATCTTTATTTGAAAAAGAAGGCATCTAAGTTTTTTTTGGTTCAGTACTCTGGACAGCACATTTTTATTGGTGGATTAATTTATCCACCAATCAGCAAGGACAAAGAATTATATAGTGTTCTGCGCTTCGTGACAAGACCGCACAGGCTCACTGGAGGTGAACGATAGCCCAACACAATCGTTCCTAATATAAATATACAAAGTAGGAGCGCCGTCTTCATAAGAAGAGTGGCTTAAGTGCGGTGTAGAAATGTATTATATATGCAAGTGTAACTTTAAATAGAACATGCATACAGTACCTGGCAATATGTCTGACCATGTACAGTTACAGGATGCGCAAATTATATCAGTTATATTCAATTATAAGCAAGAGCACGTGCTTGAGAAACTTATTAAACAAAAAGTTACACACAAATCAAAAGAAGGTGCAAAATCAAAAAAAAAATTAAAAAATTAAAGAAATAAATCATAAAGGCTCCACTGTGTGCGATCGTGCACAGTGTGCTAGAAATAATAAGTGGTTTGTGAAATAAATGCGACTAATCTAGAAGTCAAAACATTATACCTACTTGTATATAAAAAAGTAACATATATAAAAAGGAAAGAAAAAACATAATTTATGCTTACCTGATAAATTCCTTTCTTCTGTAGTGTGATCAGTCCACGGGTCATCATTACTTCTGGGATATTACTCCTCCCCAACAGGAAGTGCAAGAGGATTCACCCAGCAGAGCTGCATATAGCTCCTCCCCTCTACGTCACTCCCAGTCATTCGACCAAGGACCAACGAGAAAGGAAAAGCCAAGGGTGAAGTGGTGACTGGAGTATAAATTAAAAAATATTTACCTGCCTTAAAAACAGGGCGGGCCGTGGACTGATCACACTACAGAAGAAAGGAATTTATCAGGTAAGCATAAATTATGTTTTCTTCTGTTAAGTGTGATCAGTCCACGGGTCATCATTACTTCTGGGATACCAATACCAAAGCAAAAGTACACGGATGACGGGAGGGATAGGCAGGCTCTTTATACAGAAGGAACCACTGCCTGAAGAACCTTTCTCCCAAAAATAGCCTCCGATGAAGCAAAAGTGTCAAATTTGTAAAATTTGGAAAAAGTATGAAGCGAAGACCAAGTTGCAGCCTTGCAAATCTGTTCAACAGAGGCCTCATTCTTGAAGGCCCAAGTGGAAGCCACAGCTCTAGTAGAATGAGCTGTAATTCTTTCAGGAGGCTGCTGTCCAGCAGTCTCATAAGCTAAACGAATTATGCTACGAAAGCCAAAAAGAAAGGAGGGTAGCGGAAGCTTTTTGACCTCTCCTCTGCCCAGAGTAAATGACAAACAGAGAAGACGTTTTGTCGAAATTCCTTAGTTGCCTGTAAGTAAATTTTTAGAGCACGGACTACATCCAGGTTGTGCAGTAGACGTTCCTCTCTTTGAAGAAGGATTTGGGCATTAAAGAAGGAACAACAATCTCTTGATTGATATTCCTGTTAGTAACTACCTTAGGTAAGACCTCAGGTTTAGCTACGCAGGACTTCACCTTATTCCGAATGAAAAATAAATAAGGAGAATCACAATGTAAGGCTGATAATTCAGAGACTCTTCGAGCCGAGGAAATAGCCATTAAAAATAGAACTTTCCAAGATAACAACTTTATATCAATGGAATGAAGGGGTTCAAACGGAACGCCCTGTAAAACATTAAGAACAAGGTTTAAACTCCATGGTGGGAGCAACAGTTTTTAAACACAGGCTTAATTCTGGCCAAAGCCTGACAAAAAGCCTGGACGTCAGGGAACTTCTGACAGACTTTTGTGTACCAGAATGGACAGAGCTGAGATCTGTCCCTTTAATGAACTAGCAGATAACCCCTTTTCTAAAAACCTTCTTGTAGAAAGGACAATATCCTAGGAATCCTAACCTTACTCCAAGAGTAACCTTTGGATTCACATACCAATATAGGTATTTACGCCATATCTTATGGTAAATCTTTCTGGTAACAGGTTTCCTAGGGCTGTATTTAAGGTATCAATAACTGACTCAGAAAATAAATAATCCACGTCTTGATAAAATCAAGCGTTCAATTTCCAAGCAGTCAGCTTCAGAGAAGTTAGATTTTGATGTTTGAAGGGGACCCTTATCAGAAGGTCCTGTTTCAGAGTAGAGACCAAGGTGGAGACAGGATGACATGTCCACCAGGTCTGCATACCAAGTCCTGCGTGCCACGCAGGTGCTATTAGAATCACTGATGCTCCTCTTGTTTGATTCTGGCAATCAATCGAGGAAGCAACGGGAAGGGTGGAAACACGTAAGCCATCCTGAAGTCCCAAGGTGCTGTCAGAGCATCTATCAGGACTTGCTCCTGGATCCCTGGATCTGGACCCGTAAACGAGGCAGAGCTTGGCGTCTGTCGAGACGCCATGAGATCTATCTCTGGTTTGCCCCCAACGTCGAAGTATTTGGGAAAAGACCTCCGGATTGAAGTTCCCACTCCCCCGGATGAAAAGTCTGACGACTTAAGAAATCCGCCTCCCAGTTCTCCACTCCCGGGATGTGGATTGCTGACAGGTGGCAAGAGTGAGACTCTGCCCAGCAAATTATCTTTGATACTTCCATCATAGCTAGGGAGCTTCTTGTTCCTCCCTGATGGTTGATGTAAGCTACAGTCGTGATGTTGTCCGACTGAAACCTGATGAACCCCCGAGTTGTCAACTGGGGCCAAGCCAGGAGGGCATTGAGAACTGCTCTCAATTCCAGAATGTTTATTGGCAGGAGACTCTCCTCCTGACTCCATTGTCCCTGAGCCTTCAGAGAATTCCAGACGGCACCCCAACCTAGAAGGCTGGCGTCTGTTGTTACAATTGTCCAGTCTGGTCTGCTGAATGGCATCCCCCTGGACAGATGTGGCCGAGAAAGCCACCATAGAAGAGAATTTCTGGTCTCTTGATCCAGATTCAGAGAAGGGGATAAGTCTGAGTAATCCCCATTCCACTGACTTAGCATGCACAGTTGCAGTGGTCTGAGGTGTAAGCGTGCAAAGGGTACTATGTCCATTGCCGCTACCATTAAGCCGATTACCTCCATGCATTGAGCCACTGACGGGTGTTGAATGGAATGAAGGGTGCGGCAAGCACTTTGAAGTCTTGTTAGCCTGTCCTCTGTCAGGTAAATCTTCATTTCTACAGAATCTATAAGAGTCCCCAGGAAGGGAACTCTTGTGAGTGGAACGAGTGAACTTTTCTTTTCGTTCACCTTCCATCCATGTGACCTTAGAAATGCCAGCACTAACTCTGTATGAGACTTGGCAGTTTGAAAGCTTGAAGCTTGTATCAGAATGTCGTCTAGGTATGGAGCTACCGAGATTCCCCGCGGTCTTAGTACCGCCAGAAGAGCACCCAGAACCTTTGTGAAGATTCTTGGAGCTGTAGCCAATCCGAATGGAAGAGCCACAAACTGGTAATGCCTGTCTAGGAAGGCAAACCTTAGGTACCGATAATGATCTTTGTGAATCGGTATGTGAAGGTAAGCATCTTTTAAATCTACAGTGGTCATGTATTGACCCTCTTGGATCATAGGTAAAATTGTCCGAATAGTCTCCATCTTGAACGATGGAACTCTTAGGAATTTGTTTAGGATCTTTAAGTCCAGGATTGGTCTGAAAGTTCCCTCTTTTTTAAGAACCACAAACAGATTTGAGTAAAACCCCTGTCCCTGTTCCGATCGTGGAACTGGATGGATTACTCCCATTAACAAGAGCTCTTGTACGCAGCGTAGAAACGCCTCTTTCTTTGTCTGGATTGTCAACAATCTTGACAGATGAAATCTCTCTCTTGGAGGAGAGTATTTGAAGTCCAGAAGGTATCCCTGAGATATTATCTCTAGCGCCCAGGGATCCTGAACATCTCTTGCCCAAGCCTGGGCGAAGAGAGAAAGTCTGCCCCCCACTAGATCCGATCCCGGATCGGGGGCCCTCAATTCATGCTGTTTTAGGGGCAGCAGCAGGTTTCCTAGTCTGCTTGCCCTTGTTCCAGGACTGGTTAGGTTTCCAGCCTTGTCTGTAGCGAGCAACAGCTCCTTCCTGTTTTGGTGCAGAGGAAGTTGATGCTGCTCCTGCTTTAAAATTACGAAAGGAACGAAAATTAGACTGTCTAGTCTTGGCTTTGTCCTGAGGCAGGGCATGGCCTTTACCTCCTGTAATGTCAGCGATAATCTCTTTCAACCCGGGCCCGAATAAGGTCTGCCCTTTGAAAGGTATATTAAGCAATTTAGACTTAGAAGTAACATCAGCTGACCAGGATTTTAGCCACAGTGCCCTGCGTGCCTGAATGGCGAATCCTGAATTCTTCGCCGTAAGTTTAGTAAGATGTACTACGGCCTCCGAAATGAATGAATTAGCTAGTTTAAGGACTCTAAGCCTGTCCGTAATGTCGTCCAGAGTAGCTGAACCAATGTTCTCTTCCAGAGACTCAATCCAGAATGCCGCTGCAGCCGTGATCGGCGCAATGCATGCAAGGGGTTGCAATATAAAACCTTGTTGAACAAACATTTTCTTAAGGTAACCCTCTAACTTTTTATCCATTGGATCTGAAAAAGCACAGCTATCCTCCACCGGGATAGTGGTACGCTTAGCTAAGGTAGAAACTGCTCCCTCCACCTTAGGGACCGTTTGCCATAAGTCCCTTGTGGTGGCGTCTATTGGAAACATTTTTCTAAATATCGGAGGGGGTGAGAACGGCACACCGGGTCTATCCCACTCCTTAGTAACAATTTCAGTAAGTCTCTTAGGTATAGGAAAAACCTCAGTACTCGTCGGGTACCGCAAAATATTTATCCAACCTACACATTTTCTCTGGTATTGCAACTGTGTTACAATCATTCAGAGCCGCTAACACCTCCCCTAGTAATACACGGAGGTTTTCCAGTTTAAATTTAAAATTTGAAATATCTGAATCCAGTCTGTTTGGATCAGAACCGTCACCCACAGAATGAAGTTCTCCGTCCTCATGTTCTGCCACCTGTGACACAGTGTCTGACATGGCCCTAATATTATCAGCGCACTCTGTTCTCACCCCAGAGTGATCACGCTTACCTCTTAGTTCTGGTAATTTAGCCAAAACCTCAGTCATAACAGTAGCCATATCCTGTAATGTGATTTGTAATGGCCGCCCAGATGTACTCGGCGCTACAATATCACGCACCTCCCTCTGAGCGGGAGATGTAGGTACTGACACGTGAGGCGAGTTAGTCGGCATAACTCTCCCCTCGTTGTTTGGTGAAATTTGTTCAATTTGTACAGATTGACTTTTATTTAAAGTAGCATCAATACAGTTAGTACATAAATTTCTATTGGGCTCCACTTTGGCATTGCAACAAATGACACAGTTATCATCCTCTGAATCAGACATGTTTAACACACTAGCAAATAAACTTGCAACTTGGAAATACAATTCAATTAGAATAATATTAAAACGTACTGTGCCTTTAAGAAGCACAGAAGATCTATGACAGTTGAAAATTAATAAATTGAAACAGTTATAGCCTCAATCCTTGTAAACAACACAACTTTAGAAAAGGTTTAATCCCATTAGCAAAGATAACAAATTCTGAAAGCAGGAAACAAATTACAGAATAAACGTTTTTTATCTCAGTCAAACTATAATTCTCACAGCTCTGCTGAGAGAAATTACCTCCCTCAAAATAAGTTTTGAAGACCCCTGAGCTCTGTAGAGATGAACCGGATCATGCAGGGAATACGAGTTGCTGACTGAAATATTTGATGCATAGTAAAAGCGCCAAAAAACGGCCCCTCCCCCTCACACACAGCAGTGAGGGAGAACAGAAACTGTCAGAAAAACAGATTAAGCAACTGCCAAGTGGAAAAATAGTGCCCAAACATTTATTCACACAGTACCTCAGCAAATGAAAACGATTTTACATTCCAGCAAAAACGTTAAACATAATCTCTAGTTATTAAACAGCTTTATGTATTTCTTACAGTGTAATTCTAGTGAAGTACCATTCCCCAGAATACTGAAGTGTAAAGTATACATACATGACATTATATCGGTATGGCAGGATTTTCTCATCAATTCCATTGTCAGAAAATAAAAACTGCTACATACCTCTATGCAGATTCATCTGACCGCTGTCCCCTGATCTGAAGTTTACCTCACTCCTCAGATGGCCGAGAACAGCAATATGATCTTAACTACTCCGGCTAAAATCATAGCAAAACTCTGGTAGATTCTTCTTCAAACTCTGCCAGAGAGGTAATAACACACTCCGGTGCTATTTTAAAATAACAAACTTTTGATTGAAGATATAAAACTAAGTATAATCACCATAGTCCTCTCACACATCCTATCTAGTCGTTGGGTGCAAGAGAATGACTGGGAGTGACGTAGAGGGGAGGAGCTATATGCAGCTCTGCTGGGTGAATCCTCTTGCACTTCCTGTTGGGGAGGAGTAATATCCCAGAAGTAATGATGACCCGTGGACTGATCACACTTAACAGAAGAAAGAGTGCCTTAGGGCTACTTTGTAGCAACGTGAAAAATGCAACACTATCTATTGTAGATCACTGCATGTGCTAACAAACATATGTTATAAGAAATATAATGTTATAAAAAATATGTTATAAGAAATAGTGGCTAATAAGAGCTGAGATGAGAATAGAAAGTCGAAAAATAATAAAGGCATGATGTCTAAAAGAGTGTAATGTCTCTTGATCTAATCCTATATAATAAAAGGCCAAGTGTGTTTGTCCGAAGCTGTCATGCGCAGTAGAGACTGCCCGCGAGGACAAACACACCTGGCCTTCCAACTGACCTGGCGTCGTGTGGTGGAGTGGGCGTGACCTGGCGGGTGCGGAGTGGGCGTGGCCGCCGAGAGCGCAAAAGAGGGGGGAGAGAGAGAGCGCACGAGCGAGCGAGAGAGAGAGCGCAAAAGAGGGGGGAGAGAGAGAGCGCACGAGCGAGCGAGAGAGAGAGCGCAAAAGAGGGGGGAGAGAGAGAGCGCAAAAGAGGGGGGGAGAGAGAGAGCGCAAGAGAGGGGGGAGAGAGAGAGCGCAAGAGAGGGGGGGAGAGAGAGAGCGCAAAAGAGGGGGGAGAGAGAGAGCGCAAAAGAGGGGGGAGAGAGAGAGCGCAAAAGAGGGGGGAGAGAGAGAGCGCAAAAGAGGGGGGAGAGAGAGAGCGCAAAAGAGGGGGGAGAGAGAGAGCGCAAAAGAGGGGGGAGAGAGAGAGCGCAAAAGAGGGGGGAGAGAGAGAGCGCAAAAGAGGGGGGAGAGAGAGAGCGCAAAAGAGGGGGGAGAGAGAGAGCGCAAAAGAGGGGGGAGAGAGAGAGCGCAAAAGAGGGGGGAGAGAGAGAGCGCAAAAGAGGGGGGAGAGAGAGAGCGCAAAAGAGGGGGGAGAGAGAGAGCGCAAAAGAGGGGGGAGAGAGAGAGCGCAAAAGAGGGGGGAGAGAGAGAGCGCAAAAGAGGGGGGAGAGAGAGAGCGCAAAAGAGGGGGGAGAGAGAGAGCGCAAAAGAGGGGGGAGAGAGAGAGCGCAAAAGAGGGGGGAGAGAGAGAGCGCAAAAGAGGGGGGAGAGAGAGAGCGCAAAAGAGGGGGGAGAGAGAGAGCGCAAAAGAGGGGGGAGAGAGAGAGCGCAAAAGAGGGGGGAGAGAGAGAGCGCAAAAGAGGGGGGAGAGAGAGAGCGCAAAAGAGGGGGGAGAGAGAGAGCGCAAAAGAGGGGGGAGAGAGAGAGCGCAAAAGAGGGGGGAGAGAGAGAGCGCAAAAGAGGGGGGAGAGAGAGAGCGCAAAAGAGGGGGGAGAGAGAGAGCGCAAAAGAGGGGGGAGAGAGAGAGCGCAAAAGAGGGGGGAGAGAGAGAGCGCAAAAGAGGGGGGAGAGAGAGAGCGCAAAAGAGGGGGGAGAGAGAGAGCGCAAAAGAGGGGGGAGAGAGAGAGCGCAAAAGAGGGGGGAGAGAGAGAGCGCAAAAGAGGGGGGAGAGAGAGAGCGCAAAAGAGGGGGGGAGAGAGAGAGAGCGCAAAAGAGGGGGGGAGAGAGAGAGAGCGCAAAAGAGGGGGGAGAGAGAGAGAGCGCAAAAGAGGGGGGAGAGAGAGAGCGCAAAAGAGGGGGGGAGAGAGAGAGCGCAAAAGAGGGGGGGAGAGAGAGCGCAAAAGAGGGGGGAGAGAGAGAGCGCAAAAGAGGGGGGAGAGAGAGAGCGCAAAAGAGGGGGGAGAGAGAGAGCGCAAAAGAGGGGGGAGAGAGAGAGCGCAAAAGAGGGGGGAGAGAGAACGCAAAAGAGGGGGGAGAGAGAGCGCAAGAGGGGGGGGGAGAGAGCGCAAAAGAGGGGGGGAGAGAGCGCAAAAGAGGGGGGGAGAGAGAGCGCAAAAGAGGGGGGGAGAGAGAGCGCAAAAGAGGGGGGGGAGAGAGAGCGCAAAAGAGGGGGGGAGAGAGAGCGCAAAAGAGGGGGGGAGAGAGAGCGCAAAAGAGGGGGGGAGAGAGAGCGCAAAAGAGGGGGGGAGAGAGAGCGCAAAAGAGGGGGGGGAGAGCGCAAAAGAGGGGGGGAGAGCGCAAAAGAGGGGGGGGGAGAGAGAGCGCAAAAGAGGGGGAGAGAGAGAGCGCAAAAGAGGGGGGAGAGAGAGAGCGCAAAAGAGGGGGGAGAGAGAGCGCAAAAGAGGGGGGAGAGAGAGCGCAAAAGAGGGGGGAGAGAGAGCAAAAGAGGGGGGAGAGGAGCGCAAAAGAGGGGGGGAGAGAGCGCAAAAGAGGGGGGGAGAGAGAGAGAGAGCGCAAAAGAGGGGGGGAGAGAGAGCGCAAAAGAGGGGGGAGAGAGAGCGCAAAAGAGGGGGGAGAGCGCAAAAGAGGGGGGAGAGCGCAAAAGAGGGGGGGAGAGCGCAAAAGAGGGGGGGAGAGCGCAAAAGAGGGGGGGAGAGCGCAAAAGAGGGGGGGAGAGCGGCAAAGAGGGGGGGAGTAGCGCAAAAGAGGGGGGGGGGAGAGAGCAAAAGAGGGGGGGGGGAGAGCGCAAAAGAGGTGGGGGCGAGAGCGCATAAAGAGGGGGGGGGAGAGAGCGCAAAAGAGGTGGGGGGGAGAGCGCAAAAGAGGGGGGGAGAGCGCAAAAGAGGGGGGGGGAGAGAGAGAGCAAAAGGGGGGGGGAGAGCAAAAGAGGGGGGGGGAGAGAGCAAAAGAGGGGGGGAGAGCAAAAGAGGGGGGGGGAGAGAGCAAAAGAGGGGGGGGGGAGAGAGCAAAAGAGGGGGGGGAGAGCAAAAGAGGGGGGGAGAGAGAAAAAGAGGGGGGGAGAGAGAGCAAAAGAGGGGGGGAGAGAGAAGGCTAAAGACAGAAGGGGAGAGGGAGAGAGAGAGAGAGAGAGAGAGAGCAAAAGAGAGGGGGGAGAGGAGAGCAAAAGAAAGGGGGAAGAGAGAGCAAAAGAGAGGGGGGGAGAGAGAGCGCAAAAGAGAGGGGGGGGGAGAGAATGCAAAAGAGAGGGGGGGGAGAGAATGCAAAAGAGAGGGGGGGGAGAGAATGCAAAAGAGAGGGGGGGGGAGAGAAAGCAAAAGAGAGGGGGAGAGAGAAGGCTAAAGACAGAAGGGGAGAGGGAGAGAGAGAGAGAGAGAGAGCAAAAGAGAGGGGGGAGAGAGAGCAAAAGAAAGGGGGAAGAGAGAGCAAAAGAGAGGGGGGGAGAGAGAATGCAAAAGAGAGGGGGGGAGAGAATGCAAAAGAGAGGGGGGGGGAGAGAATGCAAAAGAGAGGGGGGGGAGAGAATGCAAAAGAGAGGGGGGGGGGAGAGAATGCAAAAGAGAGGGGGGGAGAGAGAATGCAAAAGAGAGGGGGGGAGAGAGAATGCAAAAGAGAGGGGGGGAGAGAGAATGCAAAAGAGAGGGGGGGAGAGAGAATGCAAAAAGAGAGGGGGGGAGAGAGAGCGGGAGAGAGAATGCAAAAGAGAGGGGGGGAGAGAGAGCAAAAGAGAGGGGGGGAGAGAGAGCAAAAGAGAGGGGGGGAGAGAGAGCAAAAGAGGAGGGGGGGGAGAGAGAGCAAAAGAGAGAGTGCACAAAAGAGAATCAAGGGTAATTTGGATCCGGAGCCCTAAAAGGAAACAAGAAATACAACCAGAAGTCTGCTGCACACCCATATTTCTGAGGGCGGCAACATTTGTCACCCTGGGTTCTGATAGGATAAACTAGGCCTTTAAATACTTCAAAGATACACACGCTGGTATAGTCTTGATAAAGGCCCATCCAGGCCGAAACGCATAGACAGACCCCCATTCTACATAC